>NC_000086.7:3050000-3090121 GCF_000001635.26 Mus musculus | reverse complement strand
CCGATCCATACCATGCCTGGGCATATACCCAGATGATGCTCTAACATCTAATAAGGACACATGCTTCACTATCTTCATAGAAGCCTTATTTATAATAGCCAAGAGCTGGAAAGAATACAGATATTCCTCAACAAAGGAATGGACACAGAAAATTTGGCACATTGACACAATGGAGTACTACTCAGCTATTAAAAATAATGAATTTATGAAATTCGTAGACAAATGGATGGATCTGGAGCATATCATGCTAAGTGAGGTAACCCAATCACAACAGAAGACACATGATATGCACTCACTGATAAATTGGTATTAGACCAGAATCCCAAAATATCTGAATACCCAAGACACAATTCACAAAACACTCAAGAAAGAAGAACATAGTGTTGATACTTATATCCATCTTAGAAGGGGGGAATAAAACACCTATGGAAGGAGGTTTAGAGACAAAGTGTGGAGTAGAGAGTAAAGAAATGACCATCTAGAGACTGACTCACCTGGGGATACATCCCATTTACAATCACCAAACCCAGACACTGTTGGGGATGCCAACAAGTGCTTCCTGATAGGAGCCTGATATAGCTCTTTCCTGAGAGGCTCTGCCAGTTCCTGACAAATACAACAGTAGATGCTCACAATTATCCATTGGAAAAGCATAGGGTCCCCAATGAAGGAGCTTGAGAAAAGAACTAAGGAGCTGAAGAATTTTGCAGTCACACATGAGGAACAACATTATCAACTAACCAGTCCCCCTCAGAGCTCCCATGAACTAAACCACCAACCAATGAGAACACATGGTGGGACTCATGGTTTCAGATGCATATGCCACAGAGGATGACCTAGTCAGATGTCAATGGGAGGAGAGGCCCTTTGTCCTGTGAAGGTTCTAGGCCCCAGTGTGGGGGGAATGCCAGGGCCAGAAAGTGGGATTGAGTATGTTGGTGAGCAGGGGGAGGGGGTGGGTGAGAGGATAGGGGAGAGTGATTTTCAGAGGGATTACTAGGAAAGCAGATAACATTTTAAATGTAAATAATGAAAATATCCAACAAAAAGGAAGCATCCTTTGGCATATTGCTGAGCCCAGTCCTGAAAAAAAATCATCACAAGGAAGTGATATTTCATAATCCTTCCTTTTGGCGATTCTCCTCAGGGCTCGAGTCTCATACTACCTTTCTACCTTCCATCCCCACAGTACCTTTCTACCTCCAGTGCCCTCCCTCCCCTTCCACTGTCTGAATCCTCATGTTCCATTACTCTTCCCACTACCACTCTGATATAAAAGCATTACATAATTTCTTTTGCAAGATGGAGATGCACTTATTTCTCTTTCCTGTTGACTTGTAAGGCAGATTCTCTGTTAATGCTCACTTTTATTATTAAGGGGCAAGGAGAACGAAAGCAAACTGTCCACGCCTGAGAAAACAGATGGTAGGTGAATCAGGGAAGCAGCTACTAGGAAGGAAAGACAGGAAGACAGAAAGGAGTTGAAAGGCTTTGTTACAACTCAGCTGAGATCACATCCATCTTCAGGAAAATCTCAACAGAACTCAATGTTCTGTCGGGGACTGATGGTGATTTTCTCTTTGTGTATTGCATTAATTACTTTTTCTACTCTTGGAACTAGGTATCCGGCCAGAAGCAACTAGTGGGAGGAAGGATGGATTTTCTTTCATAAGTCAAAGATAAGTGTGGTGGACAAGGGTAAGCATAGTGGCACAAGGTAAAGTAGTTGGTGATATTATGCTCAGCAGCCAAGAATGAGAGAACAAATTGGAGTCGAAGCTATTAAAAAAAAACAAAACAAAACCTGAAAGCACATGCTGGCCAAATGGCACAGCAGATAAAGTTGTTTTCCACTAAGCCTATGAACCTGAGTTCAATCCTAGGGATCCACAAGTGTCCTTCCCACACACCAACAAATAAATGCAATAAAAGAAAGGAAAATAAACAAAGCCAGAGGCATGCATGGCAATAACCACTTCATACAGCTCTGTCTCTCAAAGGTTCTGCAACCTTCTGAAACTCAATGTTCAGAAGCCACCAGCTGGGGAGTGTTTCAGAAGCTAAGCAAAACCAACAGACACTGCTAGAAAGCTAAGGAACTTTTGGTGTTAAAGATGAAATGTTCTCTTCTGGTATTAATTCTCATAATAGCTTGCCCACTTGTGACTAAAATATTCAGAGCAGCAACATTAATCTTAGTCCCCTGTCTGAATGATTGACGGGCACATACCAGGGATTTGCAATTGCATCCCTTGGTCTCTACAGCAGCTTTTCACATCATGACTGTTCAAGTATGTAAAACCTCATCACTTCTCCCTCAGTTTATCCTCATCACTAGCTACTAAACCTTGAAATATTGTAGTCTAACCTTTTTTATCTTCTCATTCTGGGGCCAACTCTAAGTAACACAGGACACTTCTTTTCTACCTAACTTCCTAATTTAGCCAAAATGCTATTTACTCAGGAGTCGACTATGAAGTTAGAGTTGTTTTTTTCTTGCCCAATACCTGTTCTTTCTTTAGAATCTTTGCAGAGCAAGAGCTACCTTCCTTCCTTCCTTCCTTCCTTCCTTCCTTCCTTCCTTCCTACTTATGTTCCTTCCTTTCTTTTTGTGACCAATTTCAAGCTAGCCTAGTGCTCCCTGCTAAAACACTAATTCACAACATAGCAACTAAAATGGTGATTAGGTTGAGTACAGCCCAGTTGCTTGTCTGTAGAAGATAGCATAGCATGTGAAAGGATTTATTCTTAAAGGATTGTGGGAAGAAAAGTTGGTGGAATTCACAGGTTTTTATATTTCTTCACTCAGTTTAGGGATGAAAGCTAAGTCTTTTTCTTCCTTTCTGGAAAAGCACTATTTAAATGGCATTCGTCTTTGTCATATACCCTCTAAATATCAGGGAACATTGGAGGCTCTTCTTTTCTATTTTTTGGTGTTCACCCTATTATCAGTTTTCCATTGCATGTTCATTGAGATTAGCCAGCTCTTTTCTTCCTGATGCTTCCCACTGAGTATGAAATAATCCAAGGTAGTATGTTTGTTTGCTTGCTTGTATGTCACTGTCAGGACAAGTTTAATGTGTCCTATGCCCTATGTTTGCATGTTTATAGAATTTAACGTGTTGAGAGGAGGAGAAATGTAAGCACAACTTTACCCTCATGAAAGAGATGCACCTAGTGTGTGTGTGTGTGTGTGTGTGTGTGTGTGACAGAGAGAGAGACAGAGAGAGAGAGAGAGAGACTGTCTATGATTCTGTGTCTGTGTCTCTGTCAGTGTTATTGTCTATTATGTGTCTGTGACTATGTCTGTGTCTGGGTTACAGGCAGGGTTTCTCTGTGTAGCCCAGGCTGTCCTGGAACTTAGTCTGTAGGTCAAACTCAGTGAGATTTGCCTGACTCTGCCTCTGCCTCTGCCTCTGCCTCTAACTCCACCTCTGCATCTAACTCCTCTGAGTACTAGGTTTAAAGGCATGCACTACCAAAACCGAGCTCCAAGGAAGTTTTTATAAAGGAAAATATTTAATTGCGACCTACTCACAGTTTCAGCAGTTTAATTAATTATTGTCATGGTGGGAAGCATGGCTGTGTGCAGTCAGGTGTGAATTTGGAGAAGGAGCTGGAAAATCTTGATCCACAGGCAGCAGAAGAAGATTGCATGCCACATCTGACATAGCTAGGGTATAGGAGACATTAAAGATTGTCCTGACAGTGACATACTTCCTTCAAGAAGTCCACTCCTACTCCAACATACTTTCTAATAGTAACAGTCCTTAACGACCAAGTATTCAATCAGATGAGACTATTGGGGCTATTCCTGTAGAGATGAACCTTTCTCCTTTATTCTGAGAGTAACAACTCTTGAAACTGAATTATTTCTGAATAAGTGCCTAGACCAGAAGCTTTGGCATGATCACCAAATAGCTCATAACTTAACTATCCATTTATTGTATTCTAAGCCAAACCAAGTGTTTGGTTACCTCTCCTCATTTTCATAGGAATGTTTCCTTCAGTGATTGTGACAAATCTTTCAGTCCTGACAATTTTCCAGACTCTTAGCTCTCCCATCCCGATGTCACACCTTCCAATCATGCCTCAGCTCATTGACCATAGGCATTTTATTGATAGGTACTGCTTCCACATAATACATAAGAGATTCTATCTATTTGATCCTATTCAAATCAACACAAAAGTATACTTATTTTTATATTTCATACTTTGCTATGTAATATCTATTCATAATGTACAAACCTTTAAATCCTGGATAGGATCTTATTACCATCACCAGGATTATTGATTCTGATTGCAAATCTCTACCACATGGTATCTAAGGGAGTGCAAATCGTCAAGTAGGGGTGATAGAGTTGAAAGAGAAATCATCAAAGATGATTTTTTTTTTTTGGAAGTCTGCTTCCAACGGCATGGGAATGAAAGGAGATCAAATAAAAATACACATGCACTGTTTCTGTGGTAATACTTGATACAGTGTTGAAAACCAGGAGCTCATACTGAGATGGTGCAGCATAAAATACATTATCTACAGCCTAGCCAAATCTGAAGTCTTTCTTACTATGGATGGATGGTCTGATATACATGGGAGACCTGGTAAGCCTAGGAGAAGTACAAAATTAGAAGGCATGGTAAGTCAGAGAAAAAGGCTAGAAAACAAATTTTCCAAGAAATCAGTCTGAAGAAACAAGCTGGAGTAGCCATTCTAATATTGAATAAAATTGATTTTCAACCCAAAGTTATCAAAAAATACAAGGAGTGGCACTTCATATTTATCAAAGAAGACTTAATTCCAATTCTCCTCATAGTATTTCACAAAAATGAAACAAAAGATATTCTAACCCATTCATTATATGAAGCCACAATTACTCTGATAACTAGACCCAACAAAGAAAGTGAACGTCAGACCAATTTCCCTTATGAATATCAATGCAAAAATACTCCATAAAATCCTTGCAAACCGAATACAAGAACACATCAATATGGTGGATGATCATCCATCATGATCAGGTACTCTTCATCCCAGGGATGCAGTGATGGTATAATATATGGATATCCATCAGCATAATCCACTATATAAACAAACTCAAAGACAAAAATCACATGATCATTTTGTTAGATGCTGACAAACCATTTGACAAAATCCAACACCCCTTCATGATTAATGTCTTTGAAAGATCAGGAATTCAAGGCCCATACCTAAACATAATAAAAGCAATATACAGCAATCCAATACCCAACATTAAACTAAATGGAGAGAAACTTGACACAATCCCACTAAAATCAGGAATGAGACAAGGCTGCCCACTTTCTTCCTACCTATTCAATATAGTACTTGAAATCCTAGCCAGAGCAATTAGACAACAAAGGAGATAAAGGGGATACAAATTGGAAAGGAAGAAGTCAAAATATCACTATTTGTAAATGATATGATAATATACATAAGGTGCCCTAAAAAATCCACCAGAGAACTTCTAAACCTGATAAACAGTTTCAGTGTAGTAGCTGGATATAAAAATAACTCAAAAATCAGTGGTCTTTCTCTACATAAAGGATAAACAGCCTGAAAAAGAAATTAGGGAAACAATACCCTTCATAATAGTCACAAATAATATAAAATACAGTAGTGTGACTCTAACTAAGGAAGTAAAAGATCTCTATGATAAGATCTTCAGGTCTCTGAAGAAAGAAATCAAAGAAGATCTCAGAAGATGTAATGATCGCCCATACTCATGGATTGGCAGGATTAATATAGTAAAAATGACTATCTTGCTGAAGGCAATCTAATGATTCAATGCAATCCCCATCAAAATTCCAACTCAGTTCTACACTAAGTTAGAAAGGGCAATTTGCAAATTCATCTGGAATAACAACAACAACAACAAAAAAAACTAGGATAACAAAAAGTATTCTCAACAATAAAAGAACCTCTGGTGGAATCACTATGCCTGACCTCAAGCTGTATTACAGAGCAATTGTGATAAAAAATACATGGTACTGGTACAGCAAAAGCCGGGTAATGGAATCAATGGATCAATGGAATAGAGTAGAAGACCCAGAAATGAATCCACACACCTATGGTCACTTGAGTATTGACAAGGGAGCTAAGACCATGAAGTGGGAAAAAGTCAGCATTTTCAACAAATGGTGTTGGCACATCTGGAGGTTATCATGTAGAAGAATGAGAATTGACCCATTCTTATCTCCTTGTACAAACCTCAAATCTAAGTGGATCAAGGAATTCCCCATAAAACCACAGACTCTGAAACTTATAGAGGAGAAAGTGGGGAAAATCTTTAAAGATATGGATGGGAACAGAGGAAAAAATTCCTGAACAGAACAGCCATGCTTTTTTTCTGTAAGATCAATAATTGACAAGTGGGACCTCATAAAATTGCAAACTTCTGTAAGAAAAAGACACCGTCAGTAAGACAAAAAACCCACCAACAGATTGGGAAAGGGTCTTTACCAATCCTAACTCTGATAGGTGACTAATATCCAATATATACAAAAAACTCAAGAATCTGGACTCCAGAAAATCAAATAATCCCATTAAAAATGGGGTACAGAAATAAACAAAGAATTCTCAACTGAGGAATACTGAATGGCTGAGAAAAACATGAAAAAATGTTCAACATCCTTAATCATCAGGGAAATGCAAACCAAAACAACCCTGAGATTCCACCTCACACCAGTCAGAATGGCTAATATCAAAAATTCAGGTGACAGCAAATGCTGTCAAGGATGTGGAGAAAGAGGAACACTCCTCCATTGCTGGTGGGATTGCAAGCTTTTACAACTACTCTGGAAATCAGTGTGGCTGTTCCTCAGAAAACTGGACATAGTACTACAAGAAGATCCAGCAATACCTCTCCTGGGCATACACCTAGAAGATATTCCGAATTGTAACAAGAACACATGCTCCACTATGTTTCATAGCAGCCTTATTTATAATAGCCAGAAGCTGGAAAGAACCCAGATGTCACTCAACATAGGATTGGAGACAGATAATGTGGTACATTTACACAATGGAGTAATACTCAGCAATTAAAAACAATGAATTTATCAAATTCTTAGGCAAATAGATGGATCTTGAGGATATCATCTTGAATGAGGTAACCGAAACAAAAATGAACACACATGATATGCACTCACTGATAAGTGGATATTAGCCCAGAAACTTAAAATATCCAAAATACAATTTGTAAAAAACAAATTCGAGAAGAAAGAAGACCAAAGTGTGGATACTTGTTTCCTTCTTAAATGGCGAACAAATTACCCATTGAATGAGTTATAAAGATGGAGATTGTAGCTGAGATGGAAAGAAGGAACATCCAGAGACTGCCTTACCCAGGGATCCATCCCATATACAACCACCAAACCGAGACACTATTGCATATGCCAGCAAGATTTAGCTGACAAGGTCCGAATATAGCTGTCTGCTGTGAGGCTCTAGCCAGTGCCTGGCAAATACAGTAGTGGATTCTCATTGTCATCCATTGGACGGAGCACAAGGTCCCCAATGAAGGAGCCAGAGAAAGTATCGAAGGAGCTGAAGGGGACTGAAGCCCCATAGAAGGGACATCAATATGAACTAACAATTACCCTTGGAACTATATCACCATTCAAAGAAAACACATGGTGGAACTTGTGGCTCTCTCTATATTTGTAGCAGAAGATGGCCTAGTCTGTCATCAATGGTAGAAGAAGCCCTTGATCCTGTGAAGGCTCTATGCCCCTATATAGGAGAATGCCAGGACCAGGAATGAGAGTGTTTGGTTTGGGGAGCGGGGGGAGGTGGGAGGGGATAGTGGATTTTTGGAGGGGAAACTAGGAAAGGGGATAACATTTGAAATGTAATATATATATAATAAAAAATACAAACTTCATTATCCTAAAGGAACAAAAATGTGATTTATATTTAAATTATATAAAAAATAAAGAGCAATACAATTGCAAAAAAAGAAAGCATGGTAAGTTTTAGTTGACTGGCTCTCATGGACAGACCTAGTAATCATGGGAAACATAAACCAAGGAATACCTGGAAAGCATGGGAAATCTTTTAAGTATGAGAGTTTCTATAATATGGAAGACCTGGTAATCCTATTAAGCCAGAAAGCCTGGTGTTCATGGGCAGTCCCAAGACGCATGGCTGTCCTAGAACCCAAGGACACTGAAAAGCATGGAAGGATTAGAAAGTATGGAACGTCTGAAAAAAACTTCTTTGGCCTGTCATACCTGGGAGGCCTGGAAATCTTAGGGGGTCTGGTAAGCATGAGCAGCCTATAAGCATTGGGAAGCCTGGGATGTATGAGATTCCCAGAACCCATGGAAGACCTGAAAATTATGGAAGGACTGGTAAGGATGGCAAGTCTTATAAACGTGGCAGGCCCGGTAAGCCTGAGAGGCCTGGAAATGTCAGCAGGCTTGATAAGGATGAGCAACCTCCAATGTGGGGAGGTCTAGTAAGCATGGGAGTCTTAGAAGCCTAGGAAGACCTGGAAAGCATGGGAGGCCTATTAAGGATGGGAGGTCTGATAACCATTGGAAACCGGGTATTCTTGAGAGGCTTGGGAATCTTAGGAGGCCTGGAATTCTTGAGTATCCTGGCAGCAATTGGAAGGCCTAGGGACCATGGGAATTCTAGAACCATAGAAACGCCTGGAAATATTGGAAGAACAAATAAGGATGTGAGGCCTGGATAAACATCTTATGCTGCTGAGCATAAGATGTGGGGGGAAGCATGGGAGACCTGGCAAACATCAGAGTCCTACTTGGCCTGTTAGGCCAGGTGTACATGGGAATGCTGGGTAATATGAGTATCTCAGTACACATAGAAGGTCTCAATAATGATTAGAGTCTTATAAAGCACAGAAGCCAAATGAAGTCTAATATAAACGTGAGGTCTGGTACACAAATGAGGTCTAGTAACTTAGGGAGGCCTAGAGAATATGGAAGGCCTTCTGACCAAGCAGGTTATGGCTCCCTGGAATACCTGTTAATTTTGGGTGACCTCAGATGCATGGGCATTCTGAGAAAAACTTGCGGCTTGCTAAGCCCTGGAACCTGGAAAGCTTAGGAGGTGTGATAAGCATTAGAAGCCTGGTGAATAAGGACAGGGTTACTAAGCCTGGGGATGCTAGAATCCAAAAATGATGGGGAAAGCCCTGGAGGTCTAGAAGGATTGGGAGGTGTGAAAATACATCAGAGGAGTGTTAAGCCGGTGAGGCCTGGAAAAGGACTGCCAAAGATGAGATGGATCCAAGCATGGGGAAGCCTAGTAAGCAGGAGAGTCCTAGAACCTAGAGAAGACCTGGAAACATAGGAGACCTAGTACAAATAGGGTAGCTGATGGACACAAAAGGTCTGGTTAGCCTGAGATTCTTGAAAAAGTTAGGAGGCTCAGTGAGCAAGAGAAGCTTAGTCAGAATTAGGAGGCCTAGTAAACACAGAAACGCTAGAACTCATGGAAGATAGGGAAAGCATGGGAGGCCTAGAACTATTTGGCAAAGTTGAATGCCACGGAGGCCTGGGAAACTTAGGAGGCATGGACAGCATGATTAGCTGAGCAAGAACGGGATGTACTACTAACTATGGAAGACCTAGTAACAAAGAAAGACCTGAAAATCTTGGAAGGACTAGTAAGGATGTGAGTTATGTAAATGTGAGAGCCTGGTAAGCAAGCATAAAATGCACAGGAAGCATTGGAGATCCAGTAACTAATAGAGTCTTGGATGGCAGGTTAGGCCAGGTGTACAGGGGAAGCCTGGTTAGTATGAGCAGCTTAGTATACATGGAAGCTCTCAAAACCATGAAAAACCTAGAAACCACTTGAGGCCTAGTAGCCAAGTGAGGCCTAGTAATCATGTGAGGCCTGGCAAGCAAGTGAGTGCCATTAACCAAGGGAGGCCTGGAGAGTATGGAAGGCTTTGTAATCAGGTGGATCCTAGTACCCTGGTGGCTGGGTGAGTTTGAGAGGGTTGGTAAACACTGGAGATGTGATAAACGTTTCTAGCTTCCTTAGCCTGGAAGGACTGAAAGGCTTTTTCAGTACCTGGCATGCATGGGAGGCCCAGTAATGGTGGGTAACTGGAATATCCATATGAGCCATGGTGTACATGTGAGTACTAGTAGACATAGGTGAAGCCTAGTCAACTTAGGAGGCATCATGAGCACATGAGGCCTAGTAACCAAGAGAAATAAGGTAAAGACCTTGAAAGGACAACTCTCAGCTTCATCTAGAAAATAAAATGAAAACTCAGGATAGCTAAAACGATCCTGAATTAAAAAGGAACTGCTGGGGACTCCATTCCCAGTTCAAATTAGACTACAAAGCTATAGTAGTAAAATCATCATGGCATTGGTACAGAATCAGCCACATTGAACAAGGGAACTATTTATGGGACTTTCAAAGTTGGATACAGTGAATTTTGTACCATGCCATGGTTGTGAACCTATGAAGACCAAAGGTTGTTAGGTTATGGCTTAAAAGTGGTGTTTTCCTGTATCATGTTGACAAGAGGAAGAATTGTGACAGCATCTACAATCATGTGAGAGTCCAGGCTCTGGGAATGCCTGTTGGAGGTTATCTTGATTGCATAAAGTGACTTGGGAAGACCTACCTATCCGGGGTGGCACTATTCCTTGACTCTAATCTTGAACTCTACACAACGGAGAAAGTTATTGATGTACTTGCATTAAGGTGATCTCTTTCTACTGTAGGTGTGATGTGACCAGTTTCTTCAACCTCCTGCCGCGGAAGCCTAGAGACTCAAAGTCTGAGATAATTGAAACTGTTGCCCCTAAGGTGATTTCATGAGGTCTTTTTAAAAACATAAAATCACTGCAACAGTAAAAGAAATTAAGGCAGAGAAATTGATCAGTATACTGTGATACAGCTCATACCTTGATAGCAAATGATAGGTATCATGAAGGCCTATTTTCCATTTCCTATCTTGTTTATCCCTTTCAAAAATTGGATTCTTGGTATTTACCCTTACATCAATACATAAATATATTACATAAGTATATATAGTTCTATGTAAATATATTGCATATATAATTCACTTGCTTATCCAGGATAGGGCATGAAATTTAAGTATAAGATAAATGTCTGTATGTGTTCATATATAGTTACTTAGACATAGTCAGCAGTAAATGTTTTCCAAACACAAACAACATTATTTAGTTATTTGAAAGCCCACACAGAGAGTAATCTCAAATATTCCCTTTTAACCAATGATTTACGTCTTATAATAATGTCATAATGAATGCATTGGTTCACAACAGTTTCAACAATGGCATGATTTTATTTTGTCTCAATTTTAGCTAGGGCCAAATCTACTTAACAAATTGATTGAGATGTTTTACCTTGCAAATATAGTCTCTTATTTCCATTCCAAGCTTGGATCTCAATGGTAAATTTAAATCAGAAGATTAGGTTTATTTGATTTGACAAATACTTTGTTGGAAGTAAAGGTTTTCTTCAGAAATACATGAAAATAAGGTGATGGAGGGAAGCAGTCACTTCTGGTGGTACTAGACTCCAAAGAATATTGAATTTGTTTTTGGTCTTCCTCACTGTAGTCATTACACAGCCTTCATATTAAATGAGCCATTCAATACTTGTAAAATGCTTACAGTCTAATAATTGATAAGATTACTTGTTTTCTGCATTTCCTAGGTTTACAAAAAGGAAATTGCAGAATATACACATAGGGAAGGTTAGAACATCACTATCCAATTTCATTACAATTTGCTCCTGGTTATATTCAAAGGTGAGGATTTTATAACCTGTTGTCTTTCTGAAAGTTACTCTTTTGTTGGAATCAAAACACACCAAAGTTATTCTGAATATGACATTTCGGATATGGTTGTGGCAAGCAGAACCATCACACCTCTGACACCGTTGCCTTAAAATTACACACTGCCTGGTAAAGGTCACGCGTAAAGGAAAGCCAAGTCGTCCAACTGACCACTTCCAAGTATATCTTCCATCTTTGGGGATCATTGTACCACACCTCATGGTGCATTCTTCAAGTTCTTGTTCATTGATAACTTGTGGTCCAATTACCCCATATTCTTGTGTTCGCAGCAAAGTCAACCACTGTTGTTTGTAAATGGGTGACAACCATGCCATAGGTATTAGTCGATCTTGTTCAAGAATAGTTGTGGAAGTCAAGTTACAGATGATGTGCTGAAATCTCAGCTTTTTAAACACGGGTTGAAATATTAGTCCTTCTTCACTTTCAAGAAAACTGATGTTATCAACATATGCCATGTGGGTGGAAAGCCAGTTGTTTGCGTGTTGTAAAAGCTGTTTCATGGTTCCGTTCCAGCATGGATTAAGATAAAGGAACATCCATATTTTTAGTGTGGTATATACATCAATCTCCTTTTGCATGACTAGTAAGTCAGAAGACAGTGCTAGAAGATACATCAACTTCAAATCTACTTCCTTGTAAAGTGCCACACTTGGATGTACCATCAAATTGCAAAGAAGCCATTCAAAGCATCTCGTCTTTACAGCTTTTAATCTATAGGTTTCTGCTGCCAAATAATAGGAGCACACAGTGTTCCTGTTGATAGTTTCTTTCATGATTCCTTCACACTTCTGAATTACTCGATCCACCCGAAGCAGGCATGCTGCTGCCAAAACTTGAGGAACTTCCAGAGGTGTTATTGACAAATCCGCATCCGTGTACAAAGCACCAAACACAAAATGCAGAGATCGGGTATCAATATCCTCATTCTTAATGATCAGATTTATAACACCATGGTGTGATTCTCTCCAAGTACCTTTGAGAATGTTAGTAAAGTAGCCTGACTGACATAAAAATACTTTGTGTAAACACCATGTTCTTCCCAGAGCACGGATTTTAATGTCGCTATCATGCCCGTCCAAAAATAAGTTTTGATAAGCATCATTAGATGAGATCTTAACCCTTTTCCAGTAGATGTAGTTGAGAACTTGATGTGGATACATTCCCTGGTTTTGAGGTCCATGAACATTAGAACTTGTTGCCAACTCCTCCAAACTGTTTCTTTTTCGCTTGCGACTGACAGGAATGTAGCTGGCTCCGGCTATGCCTTCTGGCTGTGGCTCTAACAGACTGGAATCCCTGCATCTCAAGACCCTGCTGACTAAAAGCCCCATTGATGAAAATTCCTAGAACAATCTCTCGCAGAGGCTTCTTGGTTGAGGCATTGCTGTAGTCTGCCAGTCCTGCCTAGACTTCTCTGTGTTTCTCTACTACAGATTCTGATGTCACAGAGAAGGCAGGGCATTCTTCATTGTCCACATGTGTGTTGCCTGAGCACAGGCCCCGCCTCCTGATAGCAACCCCTCCCTCTCCCTCCTCCTTCCCCTTCCTCCCTTGCACATTTGCCCCACCATCTTCCCATCTCCCTTCCTCCCTCCCTTCCATTATTCCTAAATTCCTTCTTCCTTTCCTTTTCCCATTCTGCTCCTCCTTTCCCCTCACCTCTCCCTTCTCCCACTATTTCTAAATGGGCCACACTATTTTGCTGAAGATGACCTCCATCAAACTGGAGAACCTAGTTCACCTAGTTTTTCAACCTTGCCAGCTGAATTTTCTTTTCCTTAAAGAGAACAACCAGGCCAAATTCATCCTGATGTGTGTTTAAGATTGTACATATTCCAACCCTTGACCCTTGACTATGAGCACTCAAATGTCTGTAGTATTTGAGATAATCACTTACTAACTGCTTTTGCCAATATAAAGAGTAAACATTGTTATTGCTAATTTTATTGTTAGCCTCTTTTGATTAGGATTAATGAGAAGTATTTCATGCAAGTAGTTGTATGCCTATGTCAACAATTTCTGTGTATGCTTTGCCTATATATATATATTTCTAAAAGTTCCTTATAAATCTAGTTATTTGTTTAACTTGCATATGTATGCGTGTTTTATGGTTTTGTTTTAGTGATTTGCATTTACATATTAACTTTATATGGACTCCTTACTGTTAATAAATTGCAATCTGTAAGAAGCCAAGTCAAATGTTTAAATATTTCTTTTTATTCCTCTGTGCTGGCAATCCATTCCCAGAGCCTGGCCAGCAAAGTCTATGGAGGCAGAGCAAGGTGAACCAATGCAAGACACTCCTCCAAGTGTCTGTGAGGTCATAGTTATATTCTTTCTTAACACCACCTCTCCTCTCACAAGTCTGTCTCAACAAAACATCTTCTAACCTGTATCTCCCTCTGTAAAACACCCTCTCAATTGTGTCTACTTCAGCAAATCATCCTGTCACCCATGTGTTGGCCTCAGCCAAACCTTCTTTCATGTGCATCTTCAGTATCAAAGCATCCTTTCACCAGTGTCTGCCTTAGCAAAACATCATTTAACCTTTCTCTCCCAGAGAATCACCATATAATGTACCCGACATTCCAAAGAAATCAGAAATCTTAAGTTCATAATAGTTTCAGGGGTAATAAAAATTCACATTCCTTAATTTATTTGCTTTTAGTCATGCCTAGATGATATCACAAGAATAATCTGTGAGAAGAGTGAAGGTTTCACCACAATAAATGTTACTAGGAAGTATGATCCTGACAGTGTCAGTATCAGCATTGGCTTGCAGTTGCAACTGAGCGTTTTACCCCACTCAAGGGCCACCTCCTTTTGATAGATTATTATATTGATTCTTTTTTTCTCTAATAGATTCCCAGAAATGCTTAAGTTGTGAAAGTGTTTGTCCTCTCATAAGCCCATTACTTGTACAATCACTAATATGAATATTCAACCTATGAGGAAAATTTAAGTAGAGATAGGGTAGAAAAGCTGGTGGGATGAGGGGATAAACAAAGCTAAGGATATACTTGAAAATCCACATGGAAACTTACTGTTTATAATAAAATTGATAAAGTCTCAAAAGACACATATTTAGCTGGTAGATGGCCTGTATGTCTACATAATACTGCTGCTGAAAATCAAGCAAAAAAAAAAATCCCAATGCCAGGTATTTTCAGGAAAGTCCCAGAAATCTTGAAAATAATACAGGTTCTTCACACTCTTTCTGTTTGCCTACCATGAATATATGATAAGACCCTGCTACAAAAGACAAACCACATCGTGGTTGTAAAATATAGAGAAATTGAGCTGACATGTAACTGAAAATTTCCTTCCATCTAGTTAGATTTCATAGTTCTGGATTGTGCTATTCAGGATGCTGGCAGTGTAATGGCATCAGCAGAGTTACCCAGATATGAACCTTATGATGTACAATACCAATCTGCCAAGAAAGATGTGTCCAGCTACACAATAGTGACATCACTGTTATAGGGATAGCCAGTGTATCTGTGATTAGATTTGAGGCCAGTTCCACAGGAGGATAGAAAATGCCTTTGGCCCAAGGGGAGAATTTATTACTGTTGTTTATGTAAAGTCTCAAGGTGTCAAGCTCCCTTCTAAGTATCTATGTTTATATCTAGGGGAAATTCTACTTCAAGATTCATTCAGAGAAGCCCTTTTCGTAATAAACTACAGTGAGGAATAATATGCATAACTGCTCAAAGCACGATAATAAGAGATGGCTGAATGGTATTACTGTCTTGTTTAGGAATGAACCCTCATGGATCCTCAGAGGAAAAAAAAGGAGCAGAAAATATATAAAAACTGGACCATAAAGAGGAGGGCTATGGAATCTGTTTTCTTCACTACAGGACCACCAGTGCAGTCACGACTTCCCAACACCTGTGAGTATATGTAAAGTCTACCCATGACTAAAACCTCCCCACAGTAAATAATGGGCCAGGGAAGGACCCTTTCAACTTTTCCCTCCTTTGGTGAAATATTGGTGGGTTCTGAGGGAGAGAGAATCGTTATCTTCCATACATCCAGTGATCCAGATCCAGTGTCCTGCATCTGGCCTCCAAGAAAGAGTTTTGAGCTCATGGTCATACTGATAATCCTAGTTAAATTCTAGGATTCTCAAACACAAACAAACAAAACCAATGTCTGAAACAGAACTAGGGGGATTAAAAGGTTTGTAGAAGTGGGCAGGAGTCTAGAAAGGTTAGGGAGATTATAGAAATCTGAATATCATTTATACATGTACAGAATGTCAATGTCACACTTCATGATGGATTTAAATGTTGTTTCGTGGTTGCCACAGGATTCCATTACCCAAGAAGGAAGGCTAAACAAAAGCCTAAGAGCAGCAGAACTGCTTATTGACAATAGTGATGACCTGGATGCTTATAGCTCTTGTCTGCTGAGGAAGAGAACCCATCAGTGGCCATCTCTTGCTGGAAGTCTAAGGCAACATAGCACACCTTCTCTCTGATATTAGGCATGATTTCCCTCCCAGCTTTTTGGTGAACTATAGCCACATGTGGTCATGAACTTCATGTAGTAGTCTGTCAGGTACAGGCCAGCTAGGTCCAGACACGGGATGGCACAAGGAGAGCAGAGATATGCACATTATCTCATAGATGTGCACATTCTGTGTGACCCCATCTCTGGGCTCCATCAAAATCGCAGTGGTATGACCAGAGGCCTAGAGGAACAGCACAGCCTGGATGGCTACTTACATGGTTGTGGTTTTATAAGTCTCAAAAATGATGTGGGTCATCTTTTCACAGTTGGCCTTAGGGCTCTAGGGGGAATGGTGAGCAGCACAGTGTTCCTTTGGAGGACCACATGCAGTTTGTTGTAGAATGTTTGGTGCCAGATCTTCTCCATATTGAACCAGTTTGTGACAATGTCATGACCAATGGGGGTACTTCAGGATCAGGATGCCTCTCTTGCAATGGGCCTCAGTACCCACAAAGGTGTCCTTCTGTCTCTTACCCACCGCGATGCCCTGGTGCCTAGGGCAACCCCATAATGGAGGGGTAGATGGCCCTGGAGCATCATAACCAGCAAACCAGGCATTTCCCAGACCAGAACCATTGTTAACAAGGAAGGCAGTTAAATCATCATCCAGGGAGAACTGGTGGTCAGTGTGAACCTTCAAGAGAGGAGCTGCTAGAAACCTGTGCTAGTGGGAGGAAACAGACTAGACAGTCTTTATCCATGTTCTCTTTAGGGGAATCTAGGTTGTTTCTGGTTTCTGGCTCTTGTGAACAGAGCAGCAGTGAGCACAGTTGAGGAAATATCTCTTGGGTAGGATGAAGTATCCTTTGGCTATGTGCCCAAGTGTGGCAAACCTCAATTTTGGGTAGATCTTTTCCCATTTTCCAGCGAAACTATCACACAGACTTTCATAGTACCTGTGTAAGTTTCACTCCCACCATTGATGAATGTGCCCCTTACTGTATCCCCAGGATGAGCTGTCCCTTGCGTTGTTGATCTTAGCCATTCTGACAGGTGTAAAATGAAATCTCAAAGTAGTTCTCATTTGCATTTCCCAGATGGCTAAGGATGTTGAACATTTCTTTAAGTGTTTCTCAACTATTTGAGTTTCCTCATTGGAGAATTCTATTTAGATCAACATCAAATTTTTAAGATGGATGATTTGTTTTTCTTGACATCTTCAGTTCTTTACATAGTTTTCATATTAGTCCTCTATCAGATGTGGAGTTGGTGAAAATATTTTCCAATTCTGTAAGCTGCCTTCTTGATGGAGTGATAATGTCCTTTGCTTTACACAAGCCCTTTTGTTTCATGAGGTACCATTTATTAGTTTTTTTTTTAAGTCTCACTTCCTGGCCTAAAGGTGTTCTGCTTAGAAAGTCTTCCGTGCCAATGAGTTCAATGCTATTCACCACTTTCTCTTCTATCACACCAGTGTCTCTGGTTTTATGTTTAGGTCTTTGATTTTCTTGTGGGTTTCTTTTTTGGGGGGCAGGATGCTAAGTGGATCTATTTGCATTCCTGTGACCAGCACCATTTGCCAAAGTTGTCCTTTTTGCAGTGTGTATTTCTGACTTCTTTATCAAAAAGAAGGTGCCCATAATTGTAACGATTTCTCTATGTCTACAATTATGTTTCATGTTCAATAAATCTGTCTGGTTTTGTGTCAATATAATTTTGCTTTTATTATTCTAGATTCAAAAACAGAATCCATATGTCTTCAGCATGCAAGAAATACTTCCTCTGTATTATAACTTGAAAGCAGGGATAGGGATACTTCCAGCAGTTCTTTTGTTGTTTGGGATTGTTTTAGCTCTATTGGAATTTTGGTGCTTCCATTTGATGATGCGATTTGTCCTTCCAACATCTGTGAAAATTTTGTGTTGGAATTTTGATGGGAATTACACTGAAGCTGTAGATTGCTTTGGAGGGATAGTAATTTTTAGTTTGCTATTTTTATTAATCCATGAATATAGCAGATCTTATCATATTCTGATATCTTCTTCAATTTCACTCTCACTGTCTTGAAAATGTTATCAACACATGTGGTATATATATAGAATAATTGTCTAATTCTTTTGATATTTCCAATTTGTTGGAGTCCAGGTTTTTCAAATATGTTCTTATGGTTATCTGGATTTTCTCAGAGTCTGTTCGATTTATTTCATTTGGATGTACTCTTTGACTGTTAGTTACTTTGGATAAAGATTTGTTGATATTACTGATTTTCTAAATAAACTCTTAGTTTCATTGATTCTTTCTGTTGTGCTCTTTCTTAAACATAATTGATTTCAAACCTGATTTGATTATGTCTACCTTCTAATCTTTTGTTTGCTTTTTAACAAAATTTTTATTTGATATTTTTTCATTTATATTTCAAATGCTATCCAGAAAGTCCCCTATACCCTTCCTCTGTCCTGCTCTCCAACGCACCCACTCCCACTTCCTGGCCCTAGCATTCCCCTGTACTGGGGCATATAATCTTTGAAAGACCAATGACCTCTCCTCCCAATGATGGCCTACTAGGCCATCTTCTGCTACATATGCAGTTAGAGACACAAGCTCAGGGGGTACTGGTTAGTTCATATTTTGGTTCTTCCAATAGGGTTACAGACCCCTTCAGCTCCTTGGGTACTTTCTCTATCTCCTCCACTAAGGGCCCTGTGTTTCATCTAGTAGATGACTCTAAGCATCCACTTCTATATTTGCCAGGTACTGGCATAACCTCACCTATATCAGGGTCATGTCAGCAAAATCTTGCTGGCATACGCAAATAGTGTCTGTGTTTGGTAGCTGATTATGGTATAGATCCTCAGGTGGGGCAGACTCTGATGGTCCTTCCTTCCATGTCAGCTCCAAACTTTATCTCTCTAACTCCTTCCATGGGTATTTTGTTCCCCATTCGAAAGAGTGGCAAAGTATCCATACTTTGGTCTTCCTTCATCTTGAGTTTCATGTGTTTTGCAAATTATATATTGGGTATTCTAAGTTTCTGGGCTAATAAGAACTTATCAGTGAGTGCATATCATGTGAGTTCTTTTGTGATTGGGTTCTCTCACTCATGATGTTATCCTCCAGATCCATCCATTTGCCTAAGAATTTTATAAATTCATTGTTCTTAATAGCTGAGTACTACTCCAGTGTGTAAATGTATCACATTTTCTGTATCCATTCCTCTGTGGAGGGACATCTGGGTTCTTTCCAGCTTCTGGCTATTACAAATAATGTTTCTATGAATATAGTGGAGCATGTGTTCTTATTGCCACTTGGAACATCTTCTGGGTATGTTCCCAGGAGAGGTATTGCTGGATCTTCTGATGGAACTATGCCCAATTGTCTGAGGAACTGCCACACTGATTTCCAGAGTGGTTGTACAAGTTTGCAGAAATGGAGGAGTGTTCCTCTTTCTCCACATCCTTGCCAGCATCTGCTATCAACTGAATTTTTTATCTTAGCCATTCTGATTTGTGTGAGGTTGAATCTCAGGGTTGTTTTGATTTGCATTTCCCTGATGATTAAGGATGTTGTACTTTTTTCAGGTGATTCTCAGTGATTTGGTATTCTTCCGTTGAGAATTCGTTGTTTAGGTATGTGCCACATTTTTTTACTGGGGTTATTTGATTTCTCTGGAGTTCCACTGCTTGAGTTCCTTGTATATATTGGATATGAGACCCTATCCCAGATTTAGGATTGGTAAAGATGCTTTCCCAATCTGTTAGAGGCCTTTTTGTCTTCTTGGTAGTATATTTTTTTCTTATAGAAGCTTTGAAATTGTATGAGGTCCCATTTGGGGATTCTCGATTTTTTTCTTTTCTTCTTCTTTTTTTTTTGGATATTTTCTTCATTTACATTTCAAATGCTATCCCAAAAGTTCCCTATACCCACCCCCTGCCCTGCTCTCCTACACACTCACTCCCACTTCTTGGCCCTGGCTTTCCCCTGTACTAGAGCATATAAAATTTGCTAAACCAAGTGTCCTCTCTTCCCAATTATGGCCAACTAGGCCATATTCTGCTACATATACAGCTAGAGACAGGAGTTCTGAGGGTACTGATTAGTTCATATTGTTGTTCTACCTATAGGCTTGCAGACCCCTTCAACTCTTGGGTATGTTCTCTAGTTCCTATATTGGGCGCCCTGTTTTCCATCCTATAGATGACTGTAAGCATCCACTTCTGTATTTGCCAGGCACTGGCAAAGCCTCACAGGAGACAGCTATATCAGAGTCCTTTCAGCAAAATCTTGCTGGCATATGCAATAGTGTCTTCATTTGGTGGCTGATTATGGGATGGACCCCCAGGTGGGGCAGTCTCTGGATGGTCAATCCTTTCATCTTAGCTCTAAACGTTGTCTCTGCAATTCCTTCAATGGATACTTTACTCTCTATTCTAGGGAGGAATGAAATATCCATGAATTGTTCTTCCTTCTTGATTTTCTTCTGTTTTGGAAGTTGTATCTTGGTTATTCTAGGTTTCTGGGATAATATCCACTTACCAGTGAGTGCATGTAAAGTAACTTCTTTTGTGATTGGGTTGCCTCACTGAGGATGATATCCTCCAGATACATCCAGTTGCCCAAGAATTTCATAAATTCATTGTTTTTAATAGCTGAGAGGTACTCCATTGTGTAAATGTACCACATTTTCTCTATCTATTCCTCTGTTGAGGTACATCTGGGTTCTTTCCAGGTTCTGGCTATTATAAATAGGGCTGCTTTGAACATAGTGGAGCATGTGTCCTTATTACTAGTTGGAACTTCTTCTGGGTATATGCCCAGGAGTGGTATTGCTGGATTTAACAGTAGTACTATGTCCAGTTTTCTGAGAAACTGCCAGACTGATTTTCAGAGTGGTTGTACAAGCTTGCAATCCCACCAGCAATGGAGGAGTGTTCCTCTTTCTCACATCCTCGCCAGCATGGTCTGGCACCTGAATTTTTTATCTTAGCCATTATGATTGGTGTGAGGTGGAATCTCAGGTTTGTTTTGATTTGCATTTCCCTGATGATTAAGGATGTTGAATATTTTTTCTTCAAGTGTTTCTTAGCCCTTTGGTATTACTTGGTTGAGAATTCTTTGTTAAGCTTTGTACCCCATTTTTTAATGAGCTTATTTGAATTTCTGGAGTTCAACTTCTTGATCTCTTTGTATATATTGGATATTAGTCCCCTATCAGATTTAAGATTGGTAAAAATCTTTTCCCAATCTGTTAGTTGCCTTTTTTTTTTTGTCTTATTGACAGTATCTTTTGCCCTACAGAAGCTTTGCAATTTTATGAGTTCCCATTTGTCGATTCTTGATCTTAGAGCACAGGCCATTGTTCTTCTGTTTAGGAAAATTTCTCCTGTGCCCATGCCTTCAAGGGGTTTCTCCCACATTTTCCTCTATAAATTTCAGTGTCTCTGGCTTTATGTGGAGTTCCTTGATCCTCTTAGTCTTGAGCTTTGTACAAAGAGATAAGAATGGATCAATTTGCATTCTTCTACATGATAACTGCCAGTTAAGCCAACACCATCTCTTGAAAATGCTGTCTTTTTCCGTTGGATGGTTTTAGCTATGTTGTTAAAGATCAAGAGATCATATGTATGTGGGTTCATTTCTGGGTCTTCAATTTTATTCCATTGATCTGCCAGTCTGTCGCTGTACCAGTACCATGTGGTTTTTACCACAATTACTCTGTAGTACAGCTTGATGTCAGGCAGGGTGATTACCCCAGAAGTTCTTTTATTTTTGAGGAGAGATTTTGCTATCCTAGGTTTTTTGTTATTCCAGATGAATTTGCAAATTGCCCTTTGTATCTCAGTGAAAAGTTGAGTTGGAATTTTGATGGGGATTGCATTGAATCTGTAGATTGCTTTTGCCAAGATAGCCATTTTTACTATAATAATCCTGCCAATCCATGAGCATAATAGATCTTTTCATCTTCTGAGATCTTCAATTTCTTTCTTCAGAGGCTTGAAGTTCTTATCATACAGAACTTTCACTTTCTTAGTTAGAGTCGCACCAAGGTATTTTATATTATTTGTGACTATTGTGAAGGGTGTTGTTCCCTAATTTCTATATCAGCCAGTTTATCCTTTGTGTACAGAAAGGCTACTGATTCCCCTGAGTTAAATTTATATCCAGCTACTACACTGAAACTGTTTATTAGGTTTTTGGAGTTCTCTGGTGGATTTTTTTATGGTCACTTATATATACTATCATATCATCAGCAAATGTTGATATTTTGACTTCTTCCTTTCCAATTTGTATTCCCTTGATCAACATTTGCTGTCAGACTGCTCTGGCTAGGACTTCAAGTACTATAATGACTATGTAGGAAGAAAGTGGGCAGCTTTGTCTAGTCCCTGATTTTAGTGAGATTGCTTCAAGTTTCTCTCCATTTAGATTGATGTTGGTTACTGGTATGCTGTATATTGCTTTTATTATGTTTAGGCATGGGCCTTGAATTCTTGATCATTCCAAGACTTTTATTATGAATTGGGTGTTGGATTTTGTCAAACACTTTCTCAGCATCTAATGAGATGATCATGTGGTTTTTGTCTTTGAGTTTGTTTATATAGTGGATATCCCTGCATCCTTGGGATGAAGCCTACTTGATCTTGATGGATGAACGTTTTAACATGTTCTTGATTCAGTTTGTTAAGATTTTGTTGATTAGTTTTGCATCAATATTCATTCATAAGGGAAATTGTTCTGAAGTCTCTTTCTTTGTTTATGTGGTTTAGGTATACCTATAGAGTAATTTTGGCTTCATAGAATGAATCGGTCAGAGTACTTTCTGTCCCTATTTTATGAAATAGTTTGAGGGGAATTAGAATTAGGTCTTCTTTGAAGGTTTGATAGAACTATGCACTAAATCCATCTGGTCCTGGGCTTTTTAGGTTGGGAGATTATTAATGACTGATTCTATATCTTTAGGGGAAATGGGACTGTTTAGATCATTAATCAGATCATGATTTATCTTTGGTATCTTTTAACTGTCTAGGAAATCGTCCATTTCATCTAGGTTTTCCAGTTTTTTTTTTTTTTTTTTTTTTTTTTTTTTGAGTATAGGCTTTTGTAGTAGGATCTAATGATATTTTGGATTTCCTCAGGGTCTGTTGTTATGTCTCATTTTTTCATTTCTGTTTTTGTTCGTTATGATACTGTCCCTGTGCCTTCTAGTTAGCCTGGCTAAGGGTTTATCTATCTTGTTGATTTTCTCAAAGAACCAGGTCCTGGTTTGGTTGATTCTTTGTATAGTTCTTTTTTGTTTCCACTTGGTTGATTTCAGCCCTGAGTTTGATTATTTCCTGACTTCTACTCCTCTTGGGTGAATTTGATTCCTTTTGTTCTAGAGCTTTCAGGTGTGCTGTCAAGCTGCTAATATATGTTTTCTCTAGTTTCTTTCTGGAGGCATTCAGAGCTATTAGTTTCCCTGTTAGGAATGCTTTCATTGTTTTCCATAGTTTTGGGTGTGTTGTGGCTTCATTTTCATTAAACTCTAAAAAGCCTTTAATCTCTTTCTTTATTTCTTCTTTGACCAAGTTATCATTGAGTAGAGTGTTCTTCAGCTTCCATGGGAATGTTGACTTTCTATTAGTTATGTTGTTATTGAAGATCAGCCTTAGTCCTTGGTGATCAGATAGGATATATGGGATCATTTCATTATGTTTTTTTTTTTTTTTATCTTGAGGCCGGTTTTGTGACCAATTATATGGTCACTTTTGGAGATTGTACCATGAGGTGTTGAGAAGAAGGAATATCCTTTTGTTTTACGATAAAATGTTCTGTAGATATCTGCTAAATCCATTTGTTTCATAACTTCTGTTAGTTTCAATGTGTCTCTGTTTACAGGTTTTGTCTAATGATGAGAGTGGGGTGTTGAAGTCTCCCACTATTATTGTGTGAGGTGCAATGTGTGCTTTGAGCTTTACTAAAATTTCCTTAATGAATGTGGATGTCCTTGCATTTGGAGTATAGATATTCAGAATTGAGAATTCATCTTGGAAGATTTTACCTTTGAGGAGTATGAAGTGCCTATCCTTGTCTTTTTTGATAAATTTGGGATGGAA
This sequence comes from Mus musculus, assembly GCF_000001635.26. Classification (NCBI taxonomy): domain Eukaryota; kingdom Metazoa; phylum Chordata; class Mammalia; order Rodentia; family Muridae; genus Mus; species Mus musculus. The sequence goes on along the minus strand of NC_000086.7, from coordinate 3,065,739 downwards.
GCCGATTTTATCCGATATTAGAATGACTACTCCAGCTTGTTTCTTCAGAACATTTGCTTGGAAAATTGTTTTCCAACCTTTTACTCTAAGGGAGTGTCTGTCTTTTTCCCTGAAGTGAGTTTCCTGTATCCAGAAAAATGTTGGGTCCTATTACATAGCCAGTCTGTTAGTCTGTCTTTTTATTAGGAGAATTGAGTCTGTTGATATTGAGATATATTAAGGAAAAGCAATTATGGCTTCTTGTTATTTTTGATGTTACATTTGGGGTTCTGTTCTTGCGACTGTCTTCTTTTAGTTTTGTTGAAGGATTACTTTCTTGCTTTTTCTTTTTTTTTGTTTTTTTGTTTTTTTGGTTTTTTTTTGTTTTTTTTTTGTTTTTTTTTTGTGTTTTTTTTCCATTTTTTTTTAGGTATTTAGCTCATTTACATTTCCTATTTTTTCCATTTTTTATTAGGTATTTAGCCCATTTACATTTCCAATGCTATACCAATAGTCCCCCATACCCACCCACCCCCAACCCCCTACCCACCCACTCCCCCTTTTTGGCCCTGGCTTTCCCCTGTACTGGGGCATATAAAGTTTGCGTGTCCAATGGGCCTCTCTTTCCAGTGATGGCCGACTAGGCCATCTTTTGATACATATGCAGCTAGAGTCAAGAGCTCCGGGGTACTGGTTAGTTCATAATGTTGTTCCGCCTATAGGGTTGCAGATCCCTTTAGCTCCTTGGCTACATTCTCTAGCTCCTCCATTGGGAGCCCTGTGATCCATCCATTAGCTGACTGTGAGCATCCACTTCTGTGTTTGCTATGCCCAGGCATAGTCTCACAAGAGACAGCTACATCTGGGTCCTTTCGATAAAATCTTGCTAGTTTATGCAATGGTGTCAGCGTTTGGATGCTGATTATGGGGTGGATCCCTGGATATGGAAGTCTCTACATGGACCATCCTTTCATCTCAGCTCCAAACTTTGTCTCTGTAACTCTTTCCAAGGCTGTTTTGTTCCCACTTCTAAGGAGGGGCATAGTGTCCACACTTCAGTCTTCATTTTTCTTGAGTTTCATGTGTTTAGCAAATTGTATCTTATATCTTGGGTATCCTAGGTTTTGGGCTAATATCCACTTATCAGTGAGTACATATTGTGTGAGTTCCTTTGTGAATGTGTTACCTCACTCAGGATGATGCCCTCCAGGTCCATCCATTTGGCTAGGAATTTCATAAATTCATTCTTTTTAATAGCTGAGTAGTACTCCATTGTGTAGATGTACCACATTTTCCTTATCCATTCCTCTGTTGAGGGGCATCTGGGTTCTTTCCAGCTTCTGGCTATTATAAATAAGGCTGCTATGAACATAGTGGAACATGTGTCCTTCTTACCGGTTGGGTCATCTTCTGGATATATGCCCAGGAGAGGTATTGCTGGATCCTCTGGTAGTACTATGTCCAATTTTCTGAGGAACCGCCAGACTGATTTCCAGAGTGGTTGTACAAGCCTGCAATTCCACCAACAATGGAGGAGTGTTCCTCTTTCTCCACATCCTCGCCAGCATCTGCTGTCACCTGAATTTTTGATCTTAGCCATTCTGACTGGTGTGAGGTGGAATCTCAGGGTTGTTTTGATTTGCATTTCCCTGATGATTAAGGATGTTGAACATTTTTTCAGGTGCTTCTCTGCCATTTGTTATTCCTCAGGTATGAATTCTTTGTTCAGTTCTGAGCCCCATTTTTTAATGTGATTATTTGGTTTTCTGAAGTCCACCTTCTTGAGTTCTTTATATATGTTGGATATTAGTCCCCTATCTGATTTAGGATAGGTAAAGATCCTTTCCCAATCTGTTGGTGGTCTTTTTGTCTTATTGACGGTGTCTTTTGCCTTGCAGAAACTTTGGAGTTTCATTAGGTCCCATTTGTCAATTCTCGATCTTACAGCACAAGCCATTGCTTTTCTGTTCAGGAATTTTTTCCCCCGTGCCCATATCTTCAAGGCTTTTCCCCACTTTCTTCTCTATAAGTTTCACTGTCTCTGGTTTTATGTGAAGTTCCTTGATCCACTTAGATTTGACCTTAGTACAAGGAGATAAGTATGGATCGATTCACATTCTTCTACATGATAACAACCAGTTGTGCCAGCACCAATTGTTGAAAATGCTATCTTTCTTCCACTGGATGGTTTTAGCTCCCTTGTCGAAGATCAAGTGACCATAGGTGTGTGGGTTCATTTCTGGGTCTTCAATTCTATTCCATTGGTTTACTGGTCTGTCTCTATACCAGTACCATGCAGTTTTTATCACAATTGCTCTGTAGTAAAGCTTTAGGTCAGGCATGGTGATTCCACCAGAGGTTCTTTTACCATTGAGAAGACTTTTTGCTATCCTAGGTTTTTTTGTTATTCCAGATAAATTTGCTAATTGCTCCTTCTAATTCGTTGAAGAATTGAGTTGGAATTTTGATGGGGATTGCAATGAATCTGTAGATTGCTTTTGGCAAGATAGCCATTTTTACAATGTTGATCCTACCCATCCATGAGCATGGGAGATCTTTCCATCTTCTGAGATCTTCTTTAATTTCTTTCTTCAGAGATTTGAAGTTTTTATCATATAGATTTTCACTTCCTTAGTTAGAGTCACGCCAAGATATTTTATATTATTTGTGACTATTGAGAAGGATGTTGTTTCCCTAATTTCTTTCTCAGCCTGTTTATTCTTTGTATAGGCAAAGGCCATTGACTTGTTTGAGTTTATTTTATATCCAGCTACTTCACCGAAGCTGTTTATCAGGTTTAGGAGTTCTCTGGTAGAATTTTTAGGGTCACTTATATATACTATCTTATCATCTGCAAAAAGTGATATTTTGACTTCCTCTTTTCCAATTTGTATCCCCTTGATCTCTTTTTGTTGTCGAATTGCTCTGGCTAATACTTCAAGTACTATGTTGAAAAGGTAGGGAGAAAGTGGGCAGCCTTGTCTAGTACCTGATTTTAGTGGGATTGCTTCCAGCTTCTCTACATTTACTTTGATGTTGGCTACTGGTTTGCTGTAGATTGCTTTTATCATGTTTAGGTATGGGCCTTGAATTCCTGATCTTTCCAACACTTTTATCATGAATCGGTGTTGGATCTTGTCAAATGCTTTTTCTGCATCTAACGAGATGATCATGTGGTTTTTGTCTTTTGAGTTTCTTTATATAATGGATTACATTGATGTATTTTCGTATATTAAACCATCCCTGCATCCCTGGAATAAAACCTACTTGGTCAGGATGGATGATTGCTTTAATGTGTTCTTGGATTCGGTTAGTGAGAATTTTTTTGAGGATTTTTGCATCGATATTCATAAGAGAAATTGGTCTGAAGTTCTCTATCTTTGTTGGGTCTTTCTGTGGTTTAGGTATCACAGTAATAGTGGCTTCATAAAATGAGTTGGGTAGAGTACCTTCTACTTCTATTTTGTGAAATAGTTTGTGCAGAACTGGAATTAGATCTTCTTTGAAGGTCTGATAGAACTCTGCACTAAACCCATCTGGTCCTGGGCTTTTTTTGGCTGGGAGACTATTGATAACTGCTTCTATTTCTTTAGGTAATATGGGACTGTTTAGATGGTCAACTTGATCCTGATTCAACTTTGGTACCTGGTATCTGTCCAGAAATTTGTCCATTTCGTCCAGGTTTTCCAGTTTTGTTGAGTATAGCCTTTTGTAGAAGGATCTGATGGTGTTTTGGATTTCTTCAGGATCTGTTGTTATGTCTCCCTTTTCATTTCTGATTTTGTTAATTGGGATTTTGTCCCTGTGCCCTTTAGTGAGTCTAGCTAAGGGTTTATCTATCTTGTTGATTTTTTCAAAGAACCAACTCCTTGTTTGGTTAATTCTTTGAATAGTTTTTCTTGTTTCCACTTGGTTGATTTCACCCCTGAATTTGATTATTTCCCGCCATCTACTCCTCTTGGGTGAATTTGCTTCCTTTTTTTCTAGAGCTTTTAGATGTGTTGTCAAGCTGCTAGTATATGCTCTCTCCCGTTTCTTCTTGGAGGCACTCAGAGCTATGAGTTTCCCTCTTAGAAATGCTTTCATTGTGTCCCATAGGTTTGGGTACGTTGTGGCTTCATTTTCATTAAACTCTAAAAAGTCTTTAATTTCTTTCTTTATTCCTTCCTTGACCAAGGTATCATTGAGAAGAGTGTTGTTCAGTTTCCATGTGAATGTTGGCTTTCCATTATTTATGTTGTTATTGAAGATCAGTCTTAGGCCATGGTGGTCTGATAGGACACATGGGACAATTTCAATAATTTTGTATCTGTTGAGGCCTGTTTTGTGACCAGTTATATGGTCCATTTTGGAGAAGGTCCCGTGAGGTGCTGAGACTTGCTTTTTCTAGGGCATATTTTCCCTGCTTGTATTAGAGTTTTCCTATTTTTATCTTTGAAGGGCTTGATTCATGGAAAGATATTGTGTAAATTTTGTTTTGTCATGGAATACCTTGGTTTCTCTATCTATGGTAAGTGAGAGTTTTGCTGGTTGTAGTATCTTGGGCTGGCATTTGTGTTCTTTTAGGGTCTGTGTCACATCTGTCCAGGATCCTCTGGCTTTTATAGTCTCTGGTGAGAAGTCTGGAGTAATTCTAACAGGCCTGACTTTATTTGCTACTTGACCTTGTTCTCTTAGTGCTTTTAATATTCTGTCTTTATTTAGTGCATTTGTTGTTCTGATTATTATGTGTCTGGAAGAATATCTTTTCTGGTCCAATCTATTTTGTGTTCTATAGGCTTCTTGTATATTCATTGCCATCTCTTTCTTTAGGTTAGGGAAGTTTTCTTATATAAGTTTGATGAAGATATTTACTGGCCCTTTAAGTTGAAAATCTTCATTCTCATCTACACCTATTATCCTTGGGTTTGGTCTTCTCATCGTGTCCTGGATTTCCTGAATGTTTTGAGTTAGGATCTTTTTGAATTTTTCATTTTCTTTTTTTTTTTTTCAATGTTTTCTATGGAATCTTCTGCACCAAAGATTCTCTCTTCCATCTCTTGTATTCTGTTGCTGATGCTCACATCTATTTTTCCTGATTTCTTTACTAGAGTTTCTATATCCAGAATTGTCTCCCTTTGGGTTTTCTTTATTGTTAATACTTCCACTTTTAGATCGTGGATGGTTTTATTCAATTCCATCACCTGTTTGGCTGTGTTTTTCTGTAATTCTTTAAGGGGTTTTTGCGTTTCCTCTTTAAGGACTTCTACCTGTTTACCAGTGTTTTCCTGTAATTCTTTAGGGACTTCTACCTGTTTAGCATTGTTCTACTTTATTTCTTTAAGTGAGTTATTAATGCCCTTCTTAACATCCTCTACAAACATCATGAGATATGACTTTAAATTCTAGTCTTGCTTTTCAGGTGTGTTGGGGTATCCAGGACTTGCTCTGGTGCACCTGCTGGGTTCTGATGATCCTGAGTGGTCTTGATTTCTCTTAGTAAGATTCTTACATTTGCCTTTCACCATTTGGTAATCTTTGGTGTTAGATGTTCTAGCTGTCTCTGTCTGGAGCTTGTTCCTCCTGTGATTCTGTAAGCTTCTGTCAGCACTCCTGGGAGTCCACCTCTCTCCTTAGGCCCAGTGGTCAGGCAAGCTCTCCTCTTGAAGGGATGGTGCTCAGAAGTCTGGTTCTCAGATACACACCCTGAGTTTCAAGGTCAGAGCACTCTCTGGAGGCCAACTCTCCTCTGGCAAGGGTGGTGGCCAGGGGTCTGGGTCAGCTCTACCTCTTGGCTGAGCATGAAGGCTCAAAGGGACCCTTACCAAAAAGCTCTGTTGCTTCTGCCTCCCACGTGCTATCCTAAGTAGACCGGTCTCAGTGATCCCAAGTTCCTAGGTGTGCTAGGGTCAGCCCAGGTCATGCCCAAGATGGTGTGGGGCTGCAGCCACCAGAAGGAATCCTAGACTCTAGTTGGCAGGGTTCCTTTTTCCCTGTTCCTGCTGGCACAATACCCTCCAGGATTCTTTGGAACAGATGTTGCTTTCCACTCAGCAGTGATCTCAAGATCCTGGATATGCTAGGGCACCAGTGGCGTGGAGAGTTTTCTGGGGTCCTTGGGACACTCCACCAAGTTCACACCATGAGGCTGGTGCAGACTGGAATAAATCCCAGCTACTGGAAGGTCAGGGTTCCTTTGTCACTGAGCCTGATGGCAAAAGACACTCCGGGATTCTTTGGAAGAAAAGTTGCATTCCAATCACCAGTGATCCCAAGATCCTGGGTGTGCTAGGGCACCTACTGCATATAAAGTCCTCTGGAGACATTGGGACCCTCTGCCGAGTTCTAACCCAAGATCAATTCTTGGGTTTTATTTTTGTTTTGTTTAGAGATTTTGTATGTGATATTAAATTGTTAATATTAGATATATCCAGATTTTTAAAATCAAATAACTAACTAAATGATTGATTTTTATGTAGGAATTTTGTGCTTGTACATTTTCTTTAACCTCTTTCAATTGTTCGAGATCAGATATGATGTATACTCATTTTATTTGGTTCTAAAATGTCTTTGAGTTCTTTCGTATTTTCTTCATTTACATTTGCTATCCCAAAAGTCCCCCTTAACTTCCCCCCCACACACACTCCCCTACCCACCCACTCCCACTTCTTGGCCCTGGTGTTCCTCTGTACTGGGGCATATAAAGTTTGCAATACCGAGGGTCCTATAGGGTTGCAGAACCCTTCAGCTCCATGGGTACTTTCTCTAGCTCCTACATTGGGGGACCTGTGTTCCATCTAATAGCTGAATGTGAGCATCTACTTCTGTGTTTGCCAGGCACTGGCATTGCTGCACAAGAGACAGCTATATCAGGGTCCTTTCAACAAAATCTTGCTGGCATATGTGATAGTGTGCACATTTGGAGGCTGATTGTGGGATGGATCCCAAGGTGCGGCAGTCTCTAGATGGTCCATTCTTTTGTCTCAGCTCCAAAATTTGTCTCTGTAACTCCTTCCATGGGTGCTTTTTTCCAAATTCTAAGAAGGGGCAAAGTGTCCACACTTTGGTCTTCGTTATTCTAGAGTTTCATGGGCTTTGCAACTCATAATTTGGGTATTCTAAGCTATCAGTGAGTGCATATCATGTGTGTTCTTTTGTGATTGGGTTACCTCACTCAGGATGATACCCTCCAGGTCCATCCATTTATGTAGGAATTTCGTAAATTCATTCATTTTAATAGCAGAGTAGTACTCCATAGTGTAAATGTACCACATTTTCTGTATCGATTCCTCTGTTGAGGGGCATCTGGGTCCTTTACAGCTTCTGACTATTAGGAATAAGGGTGCTATGAACATAGTGGAACATGTGTCCTTCTTACCAGTTGGGTCATCTTCTGGATATATGCCCAGGAGAGGTATTGCAGGATCCTCCAGTAATACTATGTCCAATTTTCTGAGGAACTGCCAGACTGATTTCAAGAGTGGTTGTAAAAGCTTGCAATCCCACCAAAAATAGAGGAGTGTACCTCTTTCTCTACATCCTCGCCAGTATCTCTTGTCACCTGTATTTTTGATCTTAGCCATAGGTGTGTGAGTTCATTTCTGGGTCCTCAATTCTATTCCATTGGTCTACTTGTCTGTCGCTGAAAGACCCCCGAAGGGAGACCCTCACTCAAGCACTCAAGTCCCGGGACAGCCGCGGACCCAAGAAGGCACTGAGACCATACTCAAAATGTAGAAGGCAAGATTTAATAGAACAACTGCAAGAAAGCACATGGAATATAGACCAGAGCTCTGGGGTCGAAACTCATGCACCTAGTGGTGTAGAGGAGAATCGACGACCAGCCAAATTTTTCACAGGCTTATATAGTAAAACTCAAGGGGTGAGAGCTGGGCAGGGAAAGTACAAGTTTACATCACTAGGGGGTTCTGCCAAGGGACAAGGGGTTTTGCCAAGGGAATCTACGTTACTAAGGGATCATGTCCTATCATTTGGCAATGTACCCGGTTCATTTTGAGGTTGTTCCAGGAGGCCCTTATCTCAAAAATGTTCTTGGAACAGTTTTTAGTTGGGAGGGTTCGAACTTTAAGGTGAGGAGTTCAGGAATGTATTCTGGGGTGAAGAGTTTAAGAGTGTTCCGGGAACAATCTCTAGATGGGAGGGGTCGGGTTCTGGGGTGAAGAAGAGTTCAGTAAAAATTTTTATTCTTCATTTCCCACTTCTTTTTGAAGATAGCTCTAATCTTAGAGCGAGTTTTCAACCTCCTGAAGGATCCGATATTGTTGCCTTAGTACCATAACTTGGACTGCGTTTATCCTTTCTCTAATAAAAGCTACTAACTTATTAAGGATGCATGGGCCAAAAGTAAGCAAAAGCATAAGTGTAATTAAAGGTCCTGCTATAGTGGAGAGGAGAGTGGTGAGCCAAGGGGACTTATTAAACCAGCTTTCAAACCATCCTTGTTGGCTTTCTCTTTCTCTTTTACATATATCTAGGCGTTCTCTAAGTTTAGCCATAGAATCTTTGATTACTCCTGAATGGTCAACATAAAAACAACATTCTTCTTTTAAGTCAGCACAGAGTCCTCCTTCTTTAAGGAATAATAAGTCTAATCCCCTTCTATTTTGCAGCACCACTTCGGACAGGGAAGTTAAAGATTCTTCTAATTTGGTTATAGATTGTTCTATAGTTCTAAGATCAATATCCATAGCTGCACGTAGTTCTTCATAGTATTGGGGGGTCTTAATTAAGGCAGCGGTTCCTGTACCTACTCCAGCTGCCACTCCCAATCCTAATAGAACTGCCAAAGTTAAGGTAACGGGTTCTCTTTTCCAGCGGACCCGATGTTCAAATTTATCTAAAAAAGAGCTATCATCATGATACAAGAGTCTGGGAATAAGCTGAACCAAAATGCAGAAATCTTTGGAACTATTAAAAACAGACATAGACACACAAGGAGTGAGACCGGTATTGCAAGCCCACACTGTGTCTAGGGGAGGCAAAAGATACTGACCACTTTTGCTAGACTGGATGTTCTGGGTCTGATTACAGAGGTGCCCTTTATCCTGAGGTACCTGGCCCAAGCAAAGCCCTCTTCCTGAAACTGCTGCTAGAGTCAACTTTCTGTTTTCTCCCCAAAGACATTGAGAATGATCTGAGGTGATATTATAAGTCCTGATCTGAGCTATTCCTTCATAATAAGGGGGGCTAGAGGCATAGCAGAACCAGCATGATTGAACTATTAAAAACAGACATAGACACACAAGGAGTGAGACCGGTATTGCAAGCCCACACTGTGTCTAGGGGAGGCAAAAGATACTGACCACTTTTGCTAGACTGGATGTTCTGGGTCTGATTACAGAGGTGCCCTTTATCCTGAGGTACCTGGCCCAAGCAAAGCCCTCTTCCTGAAACTGCTGCTAGAGTCAACTTTCTGTTTTCTCCCCAAAGACATTGAGAATGATCTGAGGTGATATTATAAGTCCTGATCTGAGCTATTCCTTCATAATAAGGGGGGCTAGAGGCATAGCAGAACCAGCATGATTGAACTATTAAAAACAGACATAGACACACAAGGAGTGAGACCGGTATTGCAAGCCCACACTGTGTCTAGGGGAGGCAAAAGATACTGACCACTTTTGCTAGACTGGATGTTCTGGGTCTGATTACAGAGGTGCCCTTTATCCTGAGGTACCTGGCCCAAGCAAAGCCCTCTTCCTGAAACTGCTGCTAGAGTCAACTTTCTGTTTTCTCCCCAAAGACATTGAGAATGATCTGAGGTGATATTATAAGTCCTGATCTGAGCTATTCCTTCATAATAAGGGGGGCTAGAGGCATAGCAGAACCAGCATGATTGAGTCATATTAGGGTTAGTTCTATTTAGAACTAAAAAATCTCCTTGGACTAGACTGACCAGACAGTCCTCTGTTCCTAGGGGCGGTAGGGAAGCCGAGGTAGGCTTTATGAGGAGAGTATTAGTTCCTAGGGAGGGTACCACTGTGTTGGGCTGTGGAGTTGGTGGAGCTGGTACAGTCGGGACCTTTGGGGGAGCCAGTACGACTGGTGGGCCCTGTTCTCTAAGGACCTTGTTGGGCCCTACGAGTGTCACTGCCGGGTCTCTCAATGTCAGTCTGATCGTGAAAATGAACCCAGGATCTCTTAGTGGAATGTATACTCGCCAACCCCACCTATTTCCTTTAAGCAAAATTAGACGGTGTTGTTTTCCGTTCTAGGTGAACCTTATACGTAGGGGGTTGCAGTATTTATCTTTCCATGGTCCTGAGGGTGCTCTGTTTTTAAAAGCGCACCCACTCTCTTGATATTTATAGGGGTTTCTTTCTCCTTCGTTTGACTTATCATAGCCACTACCTCGTTTTACCGTGATTAGGTCCCATTTAGAGGAGGGCTTCCAGTAAGCTTCCCCTGTCTTTTCACATGTCCATTTACCACAAAAGTAATCTGATGCCCCCCCGCATTCTTGTTGAAGCCTTTTGCTCTGACCCTGACCAGGGCAAACATAAAAATGTGCAGCTCTAAGATTAGCTCGGTAGAACTGCCCCGAACACCCATATGTGGTCCCTATCCCATTTGGGACACACCGCTCCTCAGGGGGTGGGTTGCTAAGATCAGTATGATCTGAGAGGTCCCAATTGGGGGATCCTGCCACTAACTTACAGACGTCAGGCGTGAGATCAGGCCACCAAGTCCAGAGGGGATGGACTGCAGTGGTTGCCCATAAAATGTTTCCCTTTTCATTAAGCACCTCCCAGGACTGTTGAATTGGAGCATGAGGGTTAAGGTTCCCTAGGTCTAGAGTGGCGCCTGCGGTGCAGACGAAGCTTAAGAGGATTGTCAGTGGCTGCCACTGTCCAATTGTCGTCGTGGTTTTCTTCATCTTGACTGGCGGCCCTCTTGATGTGGGAGGTGTGGATCCAGGAGGCGATTCCGTCAACTTTTACCGCAGTAGGGGTTGTCAGTAACACCAAATAGGGTCCCTTCCACCGTGGCTCGAGGCTGCCGGTTCGATGCCGTCTGACCAAGACTTTGTCTCCAACTCGGAACCCGTGGGGTACTGCGGTGGTCCCTGGGGTATAGGCTGCTTTCAGTTGGTCCCAAATCTGGGTCCTAATTACTTCTAGGGCCTTTAAATGAATAAGCAAAGAGGAGGGTAAGACAGGGTCAGAGTCGGAAACTAATGTTCCACCAGCTTCCATTAAGGGGGGAGGTCCTCCATACAGAACTTCAAAAGGAGTGAGCCCGAAACGACCAGGGGTGTTTCGGGCTCGGAAGAGCGCAAGAGGAAGGAGAGCCACCCAGTATTTTCCGCCGGTCTCAATGGCTAATTTAGTCAAGGTCTCTTTTAAGGTCCTATTCATCTTCTCTACCTGTCCTGAGCTTTGAGGGCGGTAAGCACAGTGTAATTTCCAATCGATGCCCGATTGAGTGGCCAAGCCCTGACTTACCTGGGCAACAAAGGCAGGTCCATTGTCGGACCCGATTACCTTAGGGATTCCAAATCTTGGCAGGATTTCTTCAAGGATCTTCTTGGCCACAATCTGGGCAGTCTCTGTTTTAGTGGGAAATGCCTCGACCCATCCTGAAAAGGTGTCTAAAATACTAACAGATACTTGTTACCATACATTCCAGGTTTAACTTCAGTAAAGTCTACCTCCCAATACACTCCAGGATGTTCTCCCCATTGTCTCTTTCCAGGTTCTCTGTAGGCTTTAGTTGCATTAGTGAATGCACATGGTTTGCAGGAGTCTATAATCTTTTGAGCCACTGACTTCAGGTTGGGGACTTGGTATCGGGAATTTTTAATTAGTCTCATCAGTTTTTCAACTCCCAGGTGGGTGAATTGGTGTAGTCCTTTCACAAATTTTATTCCTTCTTCGGGAGTTAATTCTATTTTTCCTTCAAAAAAGTATGGGAGGAAATCGCTGGTCCACCATAGCTCTTTTATGTTATACCTCCCATCCTCAGGGCTTTTGGGCGGATCACCTTTTTCAGTTAAGATCATGGCCCCTTGAGCAACTTGTTTTGCCACTAAGTCTGCCATTCGGTTGCCCTTGGCCACCAAGTCTTCTCCTCTTTGGTGGCCGGGGCAGTGGATGATGGCTACCTTTTTAGGTGCATGTATGGCTTCCAACACAGCCAGAATTTCTTCTTTGTTTTTAATGTCTTTACCAGCCGAGGTCAATAGCCCTCGCTGCCTGTAGATGGCCCCATGGATGTGTGCGGTAGCAAAAGCATATCGGCTGTCAGTGTAGATATTAACGATCTTACCTTTAGCCTCTCGGAGGGCTTGTATAAGCGCTATAAGTTCAGCCTTTTGTGCCGATGTTCCTTCAGGCAAAGCACTTGCCCAAATTACCTTTTTCCCGTCTACCACCGCAGCTCCAGCCTTTCGCTTCCCCTCTATCAGGAAACTGCTGCCATCCGTGTACCAACTGGGAGCTCCAGGCCAGGGTTGGTCAGTCAGGTCACTTCTGGTCCCAGTTTCTTCAGCGAGGATGTCCATACATTGATGTACTGGGACGGAATCATTTGTTAGAGGGAGAAGGGTAGCTGGGTTGAGGATGGCAGGGGGCACAAAGGTTACACGCTCATTTAGCAGCAAGCTCTGATAGTGTGTCATTCGGGCATTTGTCATCCATCTGTCAGGTGGCTGCCGCACGATACTTTCTAAGGCATGAGGGGCCACAACAGTCACCTGTTGTCCCATTGTCAATTAGTCAGCATCTTTGATCAGCAGGGCTACTGCTGCAATAGCTTTCAGACATGTGGGCCATCCACTAGCAACAGGATCTAATTTTTTTGACAAATAGGCTACAGGTCTCTTCCAGGGTCCCAGTGCTTGTGTCAATACTCCCCTGGCTACACCCGCTCTCTCGTCCACATATAGGACGAAAGGCTTAGTCAAGTCTGGTAATGCTAGCGCAGGGGCAGTCATTAGAGACGACTTGATAGCCTCAAAAGCTCTTTGGTGTTCTTCTTTCCCCTCGAAAGGAACCCCTTCCTTAGTCAAAGGATATAGAGGTGCCGCTAGGGTTGCAAAGCCTGGAATCCAGAGTCCACAAAAGCCAGCAGTCCCCAGAAACTCACGTACCTGCCGTGGGGTGGTTGGTGATGGGATCATCATAACAGTCTTCTTCCGTGCTTCTGTGAGCCATCTTTTACCCCCTCTGAGGGTATACCCTAGGTAGGTTACCTCAGTTTGACAGATTTGTGCCTTTTTAGCCGAAACTCGATACCCCAAGTCACTCGGTTCTGTGAGGAGCCTCTCAGTTCCCTGGTGACACAGCTCCTTCGAGGCCGCCGCAACCAGGAGATCATCCACATACTGTAGTAGGGTAAGCTGAGGGTTTCGAGCGCGAAAAGGCGCGAGATCCCGATGGAGGGCCTCGTCAAACAGGGTGGGGGAATTTTTAAACCCCTGTGGTAGCCTAGTCCAGGTTAGTTGACCAGTCTGTCCGCCCTCTGGGTCCCTCCATTCAAAGGCAAACAGGAGCTGACTCTTAGGGTGCAAACGCAGGCAAAAGAAGGCATCTTTTAAGTCCAGGACTGTATACCATGTTCTCTCAGGTGGGAGAGAGCTTAATAAATTGTACTGGTTCGGGACTGTGGGGTGAATGTCCAGGACCCTTTTGTTAACTTCCCGGAGGTCTTGTACCGGGCGATAGTCATTGGTCCCTGGTTTTCGAACCTGCAGAAGTGGTGTATTCCAGGGGGACTGACAGGCCACTAAAACTCCTTGGCCTAGCAACCTCTGGATATGAGACCAGATGCCTTCTCTAGCTTCCTTGCTCATGGGGTATTGTTTTACCGAAATGGGGGTGGCATCAGCTTTAAGTTCTACCACAACCGGAGGCACTTGTTTAGCCAACCCCATTCCTGCTTGTTCTGCCCAGACATTGGGGAACGCAGTTAGCCAACCTGAAGAGACTGCATTTTTGGGTTGCTCTTCATGCAACCGGTACTCTTCCTCTGTGTTGAGGACAAGACAGGCAACAGGGGCCTTTCCCCAGCTTACTTGTGGGCCTTCTGAAGTAAATTGGACTTGAGCCTTTAGTTTGGTTAACAGATCGCACCCCAAGAGGGGAGCAGGGCACTCAGGTATCACCAGAAAGGAGTGGGTCACTATATTCTTGTCTATCTGAAGAGCTCGTTTGGTCGTCCAGGGGTAAAATTTACTACCAGTGGCTCCAATTACCATGGTCTTTTTGGAGCCTAGCTTGCCTAGGGGGTTAGTGAGTACTGAATGCTCTGCTCCGGTGTCTATCAAGAAGTTGACGGGAGTCCCCTCCACGGACAAAGTTACCCTAGGCTCAGGGAGGGGGTCTGAGCCCCGACTTCCCTAATCATCTTCTAGGGTCAGGACCTTGGATCGCTCCCGTTTTTTAGGGCAATCTCTAGCCCAGTGTCCTTTCTCTTTGCAATAGGCGCATTGGTCTTTTTCCAGTGGTATCTTTCTGCCACCTGGCGGTTTCACTGCCCTGTTGCCCAGGAGCCCTATTTTACCTTTTCCTGACTGTCTATCATTCACAACTGCGGCCAAAATTTTACTCAGATTTCTCTCCTGACGGCGATCCCGTCTATTTTCCCTCTCCTCCATTTCTTTCTTCTCTCTCTCCTGCCTCTCTTCTTCTGTTTCCCTCTTATGATAGACTTTCTCTGCTTCTTTTACTAAATCTTGGAGCGTATGATCTTGGAGCCCCTCCAGCCTTTGCAGCTTTTTCTTAATGTCGGGAGCGGACTGACCAATGAAGGCCATGGCTACAGAGGCTCTCTGCCCCTCTGACAAGGGGTCAAAAGGGGTGTATCTCCTATATGCCTCCATTAGATGCTCAAGGAAGACTGAGGGTGGTTCAGTCTGCCCCTGCAAGACCTCTCTTAACTTAGCCAAATTGGTGGGCCGTCTAGCGGCTCCTCTGAGACCTGCCACTAGAGTCCGGCGATAGACAAGGAGGCGTCCCCTACCTTCCGCGGTGTTGTAGTCCCAGTTGGGGCTTTCAAGGGGAAAGCTTCATCCTTGAGGTTAGGGAGGGCAGTGGGTGTGCCGTCCTCTCCCAGAACATTTTTTCTCGCCTCCATCAGGATTCTTTCTCTTTCTTCTGTGGTGAAAAGAACCTGCAAAAGCTGCTGACAATCATCCCAAGTGGGTTGATGGGAGAACATAAGTGACTCAAGGAGCCCAGTAAGTCCAGAGGGGTTCTCTGAGAAGGGAGGGTGGTTAGTTTTCCAATTATATAAATCAGAAGAGGAAAAAGGCCAGTACTGTAAAGGAATGAGATCATTAGGTCCTGGTGCTGGCCCTCCCACATGTGCTCTGAGTGGCAAGGCAACTGTTGAGTCTGGCCCTTCTTCCTCCCCGGGGCTTCGGCCTCGACGACTCCGAGTCCCCCCCGCCGGTCCCTGAGCCCCTCTCGCTATTGGTCCCTGTGGTGGGGCAGCTGCAGGTAGCTGTTGGGGCAGGGGGTAAGGGGGAGGTTGGGAGTCCATCCAGAGGAGGTCGTCAATCTCTGGATAGATCTTGGGGGGTGCTGATGGGCTGGACTTTCCGGCTGCATCAGACTGGGCAACCACGACCGTCAGTTTCGAAGAGTTTGGGGTCCAAGGCTTGACCCACGGAGGTGGGAATTGGACGAGATTCTGCCAGGTCACAATGTAGGGGATCTGATCAGGGTGACCCCCTTCTTCCTGAAAAACAATTCGCCTGATGGCGGCGATTACTGACAAGTCAAAAGCACCCTCAGGTGGCCAGCCCACTCCAAACATTGGC
>NC_000085.6:59542346-59549846 GCF_000001635.26 Mus musculus | reverse complement strand
GGGACGTTGAAATTGCCTTGGGATGCATTTCTTCCTTCTGGGCATAAATGCTCTGTCAACCAACAGCCATCTTCGATCTCTTTATGACTTTGAATGTGTGGTGCTCTAAAATCAGGCAAAACCTGATATGATTTCTTAAAACAAACAGACAGACAAGGAAGAGCAGTTGAGAGCAGCAGGTATGCCATAAAACCTTTGAGTTTTTTGAGATACAAATGGTATCTAAGTAATGGGGAAAAGATAAGGACACAGCAGAGGTTCGAGGGCCAAGAAGTCTGAGTGTGCCAGCCTCTAGGTGCATGGTTATGCCTAGGGGTGCCCCCCAGGGTGATGAAGCCACTGGCTGGTGAGAAAGACTCAGGTTATCACTTGAATCTGAGCCAATATGACGTTGTTCTCAGAGCCAAGGAGAAAGAACTGTTGGAAAATGAAGCGGTAAGCTTAACTCCAGCCCAGCCATTCACTAGGCAAGACATTGCCCACTAATCATGGGTTCTCTAAGCTTTAGATTCTCTGAGATAAAAGCTTCTCTCCTGCCGGGCATGATGGCGCACGCCTTTAATCCCAGTACTTGGGAGGCAGAGGCAGGTGGATTTCTGAGTTTGAGGCCAGCCTGGTCTACAAAGTGAGTTCCAGGACAGCCAGGGCTATACAGAGAAACCCTGTCTCGAAAAAAACAAAAAACAAACAAACAACAACAACAACAAAAGCTTCTCTCCTGCTCAGGGAAGATCAAAAGGGCAATGCCATTCAACATGCAGAAAGTCATATAGAAACAACACCCAACATTTCTCCAGACTTCGATGTGTGCCAGCTACTATTCCAGTTCAACCAGATCTCTCTCTCTCTCTTCCTCTCCCCTCCCCTCCCCTCCCCTCCCCTCCCTTCCTCTCTCTCTCTCCCTCTCCCTCCCCCCCCCCTCTCTCTCTCTCTCTCTCTCTCTCTCTTCTCTCTCTCTCTCTCTCTCTCTCTCTCTCTCTCTCTCTCTCTCTCTCTCTCTCTCTCTCTCTCTCTCTCTCTCTCTCTCTCTCCACCATCTATCCTCCAATCTAGATCTATTCCCTTTCTGTCTCACATTTAAAAAATGAACAAGCCTATAAGGAATGATACTTTTTAAAAACTAAATTAAATAAAAACAAAAACTAACACATTGGAATAGGGGGAAAAAAGCAGAAGGAAAAGAGCTCAAGAAAAGGCAAAAGAAACTTAAAGATTCAGATGACACATATACAGATACAGATATAAGATGGTACAAATACAAATGACACATATGATATGGATACAAATACAGAAACCCATTCATTTGTACACTCAGGGTATGATAAAACACAAACTAGAAGTCATAATATACACCGAAAGAACCTGTAAGCTAAACAGAGAGAAACACACACACACAGACACAGACACAGACACACAGACACACACACACACACACACACACACACACATTGGTGTAGACCTGTCACCCTGCCTCATCTCTGCAAGTTTATGTGTGTGTCAATCCCATTGATTTAGAGGGCTTTGTTTTGTAGGCATCCTCCATCCACTCTGTCTCTGACACCCTTCCTGCCTCTACTTCCACAGAGTTCCCTGAGTGGAGGAACTTGATGGAGACATCCCCTTGAGGGTTGAGTTTTCTAAGGTGTCTTTATTTCTGCATATTGTCTAGGTGTGGGTCTCTGCATTTGTTCCCATCTGCTGCAGGAGTAAACAATGTCTGGTATGGGTTCCATCTCATAGAGTGGGCCTTGAGCCAAATCAGACATTGGTTAGTTATTCCCACAAGCATTGTACAACCATCACACTAGCTTATCTTGCAGCCAAGACACCATTTCTGATCAAAGAGCTTGTAGCTGGGTTGGAGTTTATGTTTCTTTTTTGGTAGCATGTAGAATATCTGCATATACCAAAGATGCTGGCCCTTAGGGGAAGACCTGTGTAGGCACAAGCTTGACTTCTCCATGTTCGTTGCGTTGTATAAGTGTTGTCTTCAGCAGTGGGGCCTTGTTGTCAGTTTTTGGAGAAAAACTTACAGCCTTGAAACAGCCTGGGTTGTTTGGAAGTTCTCATCAGATCTTCCTTTGGCTGTGAGTTCAATTAGATTTAACCCATTCCTGATACTGAACCCTTCATTTGGTGACAAGAGATGTCCAGTTGGGACTCTGTCTTCCCCATTATTTGACAATTTCATTTAGATCACCTTCATTATGTATATACTTTAAGAAATTTCTGGTGTATTAGATTTCCACGCTACCTCCAAATGAACCTGATTTTAGTTGTCTCTCCCTGTCCCTCCTTTGTCCACCCCTTCCCTTCCTCTACCCACTTCTTCCTCCCATTCCAGTGGCTTCCCCATTCATCCATAACTATCTATTCTATTTCCCTTTCCAAGGGATATCTGTTTCTCCAAGTCCCTTACTATTTACCTAATGGTTCTACAGATTGTAGCTTGGTTATCATTGACTAATAGCTAATATCCACCTATAAGTGAATATATATCATATTTGTCTTTCTGGATCTAGGTTATCTCATTCAAGATGATTTTTTTCCAATTCCAGCTATTTACCTGTGAATTTCATTGTTTCATTTTTTTAATGCCTGAGTAATATTACATACTGTAAATGTGCGATATTTTCTTTATCTATTCACCTGTTGAGAGACATGTAGATTTTTTTCCAGTTTCTAGCTATTATGAATAGGGCAGCAATGAATATGGTTGAGCAAGTATCTCTGAGATAGGGTGAAGAGTCCTTTGTATATATGTTTAACAGTGGTATAGCTGGATCTTGAACTAGATAATGCCTTATCTTCCTGAGGAACACCACACCGATGTCCACAGTCGCTGTAGAAGTTTGCACTCCTACCAGCAGTGGGTGAGTGTCCTCCTTATTCCTCATCTTCACTAGCAGAGCTGTCCCTTGCTTTATTGATCTTAGCTATTCTGACAGGTGTCGATGAAATCTCAAAGTAGGTTTGATTTGCATTTCCCTGACGACTCGGATGTTGAATGTTTCTTTAAGTGTTTCTAGGCCATTTGAGTTTCCTCTTTCGAGACTTCTGTTTAGAGCTGTACCCCATTCTTTTAGTTGTTATTTGTTTTCTTGATGTCTGGGGTTTTTTAAGTTCTTTATACATTTTAGATACTAGCGCTGTATCAGATGTCAGATATGTAGTTGGGTAAAAATTTTCCCATTCTGTAGGCTGCTGCTTTGTCCAAATGATGGTGTCCTTTGCCATGCACAATCATTTCAGTATCATGAGGTCACGTTTGTTAATTGTTGATCTGCATGTGTTAACATTATTCTGTTCAGAAAGCTTTTTCTGTGCCAGTGAGTTCAAGGCTATCCTCCACTTTCTCTTCTATCAGGTTTGAAGTATCTGTTTTTATGTTGAAGTCTTTGTGGTCTACTGCTTTGCAGTGTGGATTTCTTCTTTTTGTTCCAGAGTTAAATTACTGGTAGTATGGGATCTCTTCAGTGTTTATGTAGGCTCATAGTGCTATGAATTTGCCTCTTAGAACCACTTTCATTGTGTCCCATAAGCTCGGGTGTGTTGTGTTTTCATTCAAATCTACAAAGTATTTAATTTCTGTCTTGTTAATGTCTTGACCCATATTTCATGAGATAGTGGGTAGTTCAGTTTCTATGCATATGTAATATTTCTGTTGTTTCTCTGGTTGATATTCAACTTCAATCCATGATAGTCAGATATGATTCAAAGTGTTATTTCAATTTTATTGTATTTACTGAGACTTGCTTTGTGTCCAAGTGTGGGGTCAATTTTGGAGAAGGCTCCAAGAGATTCTGGGAAGAAGGTATATTTTTTTGTGTGTTTGGGTAAAATGTTCTGTAAATATATGTCCGGTACATTTGATTTATAACATCAGCTAACATCGGTATTTATCTATTTAGGTTTTTGTCTGGATGACCTGTCTATTGGAAAAAGTGGGATATTGGTATGTGAAGGTCAATATGTGCCTTAAGCTGTAGTAGAGTTTCTTTTATGAACGTCGGTGCCATTATGTTAGAAATTACAATGACCTTTTGGTGGATTTTACCCTTGATGAGTATAGAGTGTCCTTCCCTATCTCTTCTAATCAATTTTAGTTTGAACTATATTTTTTTCAGATATTAAAATATCTATGCCAGCCTGCTTCTTAGGTCAGTTTGCTTGGAATGACTTTTTTCCATCCCCTGAAATGATGTCTATCTTTGATGTTAAGGTCTGTTTCTTGGACTTAGCAGAAGGATGCCTGTTTTTATATCCATTCTATTAGTCTATGTCTTTTTCTTGGGGAATTGAGACCATTGGTGTTGAGCGTTATCAATGAGCAGTGCTTGGATTCCTGTTATTTTGTTGTGGAAGTGGTGGAGGCAGTGGTGCTGATGGTGCTGATGGTGGTGGTGGTGGTGGTGGTGGTGGTGGTGTGTGTGTTCCCACATTTTATATGCTGATCTGGGATTATTGTTTTCTTAGGTGTGTTAGCCTTTTTAGGTTGGAGTTTTTCTTCTAGTTGCCTCCTATAGGGCTGGATCTGTATATAGATATTGCTTATTTGGTCTTCTCATGAAATTACTTATTTTCTCCTTTCATTGATTTTTAAAGTTTTGCTGAGTATGGTAGTGTGAGCTGGCATCATGGTCTTAAAAGTCTGTAGAACACTAGCCCTTCTAGCTTTTTGAGCCTCCACTCAGAAGACAGGTAAAATTCTAATAGGTCTGCCTTTATATGTTACTCTGTCATTCTTTTTTCTTGCAGCTTTTAATATTCTCTCTTTGTTCTGTACTTTTGCTGTTTTGGTTATTATGTGCTGAGGTAATTTCTTTCCTGATCCTGTTTATTTAGTGTTCTACTTCTTGCACCTTCATAGACTTTCCTTCTTTAGGTCAGGGAAATTTTCCTCTATGATTATTTATTTATTTATTTTTTGGAAATACTTTCTGTGCCTTTGAACTTTCTTCTCCTTCCTCTCTTCCTATTATTCTTAGATTTAGTCTTTTCATACTGCCCCAGATTTCCTGGATGTTTTGTGCCAGGACTTTTTTTTTTTTTTTTTAGATTTAACATTTGGGGGGGGGGTGCGGTAATCACTTCTTCTGTTGAGTCTTCAGTGCCTGAGATTCACTCTTCGATATCTTACATTTTGTTGATGGGATTTCCCTCAGAGCGTCCTGTTTGAGTTCCTGATATTTTCATTTCCAGATTTTCCTCAGTTTGGCTTTCTTTACTGAATCTATTTGCACTTTCAGGTCTTGAACTCTTTTATTCATCTCCTTCCCGTGTTTGTGTTTTCATAGATTTACTTAAGGGGTTTATTATTTCCTCTTTAAGGATGTCTATCATATTCATAAAGGCTATTTTAAGGTCTTTGTCTTGTGCTTCATCTATGTTGCAGTTGTCATGGCCAGTAGGATAACTGGGTTGTGGTCGATTGTGTTTTTGTGCTGGCATCTAGGTATCTCAGTTTAGGATAATTGTAATTCTGGGTACTAATATCTGGTCTTGTCTTTGCTGAGTGGGTATTTTGTCCCTTGGATTTGGATGTACTCTTTGGTTCTTAGGAGGGTGTGCTGTTTGTATTTCCTGGTAGGGAATTATTCTGGGATCCTGCTAGGCGTAGCCACTGGAGGTTCCCAGTAAAATGTGTTCCTAGGAGTTAACTACTTAGGAATGGGGTTGGGCTAGGAAGAGTGGGCGGTGGGGGATCACAGAAGAGAGTATGTTCCACCAGTATCTGCTTAGTCCTCTGGGAATGGGGTCAGACAGTGAGAAGAGGATACAGCACATAGTCTACCACAAAGCTGGAGAGAAGACAGAGTGGATGTGGATGAGAGGAGGAAGAGTGAAGATCTGAAGTTCTCCTATCTGCTTTGATGGCCTACTTGCCTTACCAGCAGGCTTAGCTGGCAGGTTCCCAGAGAATGCCGGCTGGAGTTGCAGATTGGGACAAAAGTTTGAGTGAGGGGAAGGAAATTCAAGGGAAAGGTCTGTGTGATCCACCGGAGTTGGAGGTTGGGAGGGAAGGGAGATCCTAGCAAGCGGTGAGAACATGTCTGCTCTAGAGGTGAAGAAGGGATGACAGATGGCGGTAAATGATAAGATCTTGTCACTTGGAGGCCCAACTGAGGGTCTGGCAGGGTGGTTCCAGACCACAATGGAGTCTGAAAGAGGACTCCAGGTTGTTAAAAGTATCTGAGAGAGATGAACCCCAGAATCAGAGGAAGGAAGGCATCTAAGTCCACTCTTTTGGTTGAATTCTATCTGTAAAAACCTAATGTGTTCCATATCATCGACTGTGTCTGATAAGGTCACAGTGACAGAGTAAATAAATGGGATCAAGGGAGCTGAATCACTTACTTTGCTTTCAGGGAATTAAAAAAAAAAAAAAAGACATTTGACCAATCAGTCATTCTTCAACTTTTTGGCCTCTGTCTTTAGAGACACTCAGAGCCATCTTCATAGATACCATCCTACACACCATCCTACACAGAAGTAGTGAGCCCTGGATCCAGAGAAGATTTAGATGGGACTCTCTGCTTCTCAAAAGACTGCAAGTACTTAATTTGTGCTTTTTTACTTGGAAGTGTGTGTGTGTGTGTGTGTGTGTGTGTGTGTGTGTGTGTGTGTGTGTAACATGGGTAAAGTGTGCAACACACATTAATGTACACACAATAACACATGTGAACGTAGATGCAAACAGCCATAGCTATCATCCATGGTTTTTTGTGAGGCAGTCTCTCACTAGCTTGGAGTTTGCCAAGAAGGCAAGACTGGCTTGCCCAGCAAGCCCCTAGGATACACCTGCTCTGCTGCCCCGCCCCCGCCCCGTCCTTCCACCCCCACCCCCACCCCCACCCCCCGCAGAGCTCGCAAGGATTACAAGCTGCACTGCCATATCCAGCTGCTGGCTTTCTCATGAGTTCTGAGAATTGAACGCAGGACCTTGTGTTCTCACAGTAAGCACTTTACTTACTGGGCCACCTCCTCAGCCCTCTCTTTGAGCTGTGTTTAAGTCCAGGCAGTTTTGAGGTGAAGAGGAACCCCTTTCTTTCCAGCACTTGTCTGCCCAGATTTAGTACCATCCAAAGCTTCTTTCTCATAGTCTAGACTCCCAGGCACTCAGAAAGCCACAGCCTGGGCCCATGGCAGGGTCAAAATTCAATCTGCCAGAACCTCATTTCCAAGGCAGAGTTTCATAAAGCAAACCTGCTCTGGAAGCAGGCCCTGGGCCCAGCTCTGCATGTGTTTTCCTGTCGGTTTTGCGGCTGCTCCCGCTATGTGTGAGGAGACGCGAGGGCCTGAGGATAAACACCACAGCTACACAGGAGGCACTTCGTTCCTCTCTCTAAATCTGCACCCTGCTCCTTCTCACTAACGCTACAATTTCCTCTGGCACTTGAGACAGACATATGTTATTTTCAGTTCCACGACTTTCTAGCTCGCTGTGTCACCACACACATGGCCCAAGCCCCAGGAATATAAATACATGTGGGCGTCTGC